>NC_056732.1:1777496176-1777513676 GCF_019279795.1 Protopterus annectens
GATAGCATGGCACAGTAAGGGCCAAGCACTATGAAATGCATGTATACAACTACACAGAACAGATTTACATAACGTGTACTTATATAACTACCCATGGGGTTCTGTAAATGGATTTGGTAATACATTGCATTCCAGGTAATTTATCTGCTAATCATGTGACAGATGGATTAAGCATTACATTATGAGAAATCATCACACTTGAGAGGCATGTTTGTGTACAGTAAGTAAACTAGACAGCCATCCTGCTTTAGTTGGCAGGCATGGGAGTAGAACCCAATATCTGTGGCTGCAGGGGACATCTGCAAATAATATAATTGACTGCAGCAAATTAGTACAGGCATGCAAGGGATACAACCATATTAGGATTACGTAGACTTAGGATTCAACAATGCTGATAAACACATTCTTGGTACTGATGTTAACATTCTGAAAAATCTAAACGCAATATCTGCTCATAATATGGGCTACCTCACCCATATATTTGTTATGTTCCTGGTGAGAGAGAAAATGTGAGCATTACTTAACTGATACTGAACATTTAATGTTACATACCACCGTAGTTGAACCCAGGACTGTGTGTGTGTGTGGCAAATGCATTGCATACAAAGCATATAACAGACTAAGCTACTGAGTCACTGCTGACTATTGAGTGACTGATACTTGCCTGGAGATCACCTGGAACTATACTATGAACTGAACAATACAAGTTCCAGGACATTTCTCTGGCATTCTAGTACTATTACAGTGTTATACTAGACTGCAGTGACAGTAGAACACACATGCATGGAATACAACCATACTGCATATATTAAGAAAGATTTATTTTAGAATCAACAATACTAGTGAAACATTTTATTGTTATTGGGTTGAAATATCTGTGAATTCTACACACAATATCGCTCCATGGACTAGACTACCTCATCCATATACCTTTATTACCTGATGTCTGAGGAAGAGAGTGCATTATGTGACTGATATTGGCCTGGAGACAGCCTTGGACAGTACTATGAGTTATAAAATATAGTTTTCAGGCCATTAGATTTGCAGGCTACAGCTATTACAGTGTTACACTTGACTGCAGCAACCTTACCATAGACAGTCAATGCATACAGCTCTACTACAATGGTTTTGACAACACAATCCTGCTGAGCAACATTTTGCTTACTGGTACTGGTACTGTTAGTGTTTTATTGACACACAGTTCTTATTGTTCATTTCTTGCACTACAGCTATACATCTCTAATTGTCCATTTATTGCACTACAGTTCTACTTGCCCATTTATTGCACTTCAGTTTTTCTTGTGTATACTTTATTGCAGTAAATGCTTTACTCTTTCTTGCCTATTGCACTACAGTTAGCATACTACATCTGTACTCACCACACTTACAGTGCAACCTGGCCAGGTGCCCAGCATAGGACTCAACATCGCAAGCCATCTCAGCTGCAGCTGTTGTGAGAGAAGTACACCATTATGCATTTTTGCAGACATTCAGCTTGCATTTTGTTAAGATAATGGAAAATATACTTACATACTTGTGGAGCATTCCTGCTCTCACTTCTTGGACCCAGGTGTCCAAGGTTCCTCTCTTTCTCCTTTTCAGGTAATCATGGTGGTGACAACACCGCTCACCTGTATGGGGATACCAGTAACACTGGTGAGTTCTCTGGTCAACCAGTCCCAGGCCTCCACCTTACACTCTGAGCACTGAAAACCACCCTGCAGCAGCCTAGCATCATGTTTTTTTACAAGGAGCCCAATCAAGACACTGACCTCCTGAATGCCACATCTCTGTGCACAAAAGTACACACCTTCACCAACACTGCCAGCCATACCAACAGTTGATTGAACTCCAATGACTACTACAGAATTCCCACCTATTGAGCTTAATATAGGGTAGTTTTCCTGTACTTACACGTCATTCAGCAACATTCAAAAATGCACCATGTTGCTTAGCAGTGTGCAAATCAGCTAAGCAGAGCTGAGCAGTGTGAAAAAATCAGAACAGTGGTTTTAGCAAAGCTTAGCACCACGCAAACATTAGCAGCAGTTAACAGGTTTATGTGGTGATTAGCATGGTTGAGCAGAGTGCCAGATTTTACAATTTTGTTATTAAATTATAGAAAAATAGTGCATCACCTTACAGACATGTTCTGCCTGCTATGGATTCAAACACAGGACCTACTACAGATATAGCCGTAACTCTTTCCATTTAGCTACTTAGATATCATGAAAACTAGTATACCTTCACATATACTACTGAGCTGCCTGTTAACATTGCTGAGCACTGTGCTATGCAAACATGTATAAACATGTGTAAACAACCCTGGAAATGAATAATTAAATATATCTGGTTTCTATTTTTAGATGTCTGACAGGTGTCAGTTATGTATGTATGAGCTCCATTTGGCTCTGCTGCACTCCACGCAATGTTGTGCAAGTGACAAATAAAAAAAAATAAAAATTACAAATAAATATAATTATGATAATTAATTACATCCAGTTTCTATTTTTAGATGTCTGGCAGGTGTCAGCTGTCTACATGTGAGCAGAGCTTGGTATTGCTGCACTCTGTACCATACCACTCAAACATGCAGTAAAATAAATAAATAAAATAAGGAAAACATAATACATCATAAAAATGACATATTAAATATTTGATACACTTTACAACATTACTATAGTGGTGGTGACCATTGAAAAGAGCCTCATGGTTAGCCACTACACCTCTCCCTACACTGATTCAATATCCATGTTCCTCAGCTCTCCCTCAGCAGCATGCTGTCATTAATATGCATGGTGCAGTGTCAAGGGGAAACCATGGCCGTGTACATGGATACATTCCATGTAGGCTCTACATGATGCCTACTCAGATTTTATTAAATCCTGGGATATATTTTTGAAATGACTGTGTAAAGATTGTGCATGTCAGGGACAGAAAAAAACAGCATGTGAACAATGTCTGAAAGCAAGTGAAAAAGTGTCCATTCTTCGGAAAAATTGTAGCCATTGCCCAGTCATAAATAATTATTATGATTTAGTTGATGCTTTACAGCATCAGATGGGGGAATATGAAGAGTGAGAAGTACAGAGAAGGGAACATGCTAGTGTGTGCATTTCATTTCTGTTAAGCATTCATAACAGAATGAAAATTCAGTGTCCTTCACTTTGCATTTGTTAGATTGTTCCTAACTAATATTATCAAGTGCTGAAAGGGTAGAAAAGTATTAGATTTGTTCAGAGTTCTATTATGGAATTCAGAACTCATGCCTAATATGGAATGTCATAAACAAGCAGTCAGGAGATCTTAATTAGCATAATTAATGCAATTGTTTATCATTTCTAATTGGGCAGTGTCAGTTTTAAAAAATTTGCAATAATATTGCTTTTAATGAAAAAAGGCTTAAAGCATGATGATTTTTGTAGCTCTAAGAGATGGAATCTTGATTTCTTTGTCTCCTACATGTGTGTCTTTCTGTGCAATAAAGGGGATTATTCTCTGCTGAACTGTCTTGTGTGAAAGTTATTTGGTACTTTAACACGTACAGTGGCACAAAGACTTCCCTGGACCTAGATGCTATGCCCTTATATACAAATCTATGACACAGAATTATTTTCTTACATCCTTAAGCACATGTTGGCCAAAATCCAGGTTACATGAGTCCCCAGATCCCTTATTACTGTGTCTGCTTTTAGGGGTATTTCTCAATTATGCCAATTTCCCAAATGGTACTATTATGCATTTCTTGGCATTGAGTTTTAAGATGTGGATTTTGCATTAGACATTTCAGTGTGTTAGACCTTCCTGTAAGATGATAGTAACATGGGGGTTTCTATGATTGCACCTAGCTTGCAGCCATCTGCAGACTTGGTAAGCCAGAGGCCCTTGACACTGGACTTCACTTCTGAAAAATAGATAAGATATTAAAGAGGAGCAGACCGAGCAGAGAGGCCTAGGATACTCCATTAGTGACTAGACTTTTCGTGGAGGTGGACTCTCCAATCCTAACTTGCTAGGTCCTATTTGTGAGACAGCTGGCTATCTATTGAAATGCATAGGTGTTTTATGCCAAATTCCCTGAGTTTCTTTACAATGCCTGACAGGGATATTGTAACAAATGCCTTGTCTAGATCAAGGTAGGCAGTATGCACTATTTTAACCTCATCCATTCCCTTGGTGACCATCTCAAAGAAATCCACCAGGTTGAGTAGGCATGCCCTGCCTTTGAAAAAAACTGAGCTGGGTTGAGTCCAGTGTCTGAAGATTTCTTATGTCATTGTTAATAATTTCCTTGATAATTCTTTCCATGGCTTTGCATATGAGACTAGTCAGACTAATGGGTTTGTAATTCCCTTGTGCAGAGGGATGACTGTTGCAGTCATCCATGTATGTGGCATGATGTCTGTGCAGAGGCTATGTGTTGGGGGATTGTGTAACAGAGGGAGGTGTACTATTGGTGAGGGCAACAATGTTTTCAATAATGTAGGTATTGACTTTAATAGCTATTTCATGTTTTGGGAAGGGTAGGTGTCTTTTTGAGCAAGGATTAAGTAGCATGTGTATTGAGGACCAGAATGTTTTAGGATAATTTGTGTGATTCAATTGTAGTTGGTCATAATTTTTTTTGTTTTGTCAAGAACTAGTTTTATTATCTTGATAATATAGTTCCTTGAATCACTGAATGTTTTGGGGAGTTTTAAGGCTTTCATTTCCTCCAAGCCTCATCTTTGCATGCATATTGGATCTAGTTAGGGTAGAAATCCAGGGGGAGTGAGTTGCTTGTCCTCATTTTTTTTCACAGAGGGGGCAAGCCTATTTAAGGTGTCTAGTGGAATAGTTTTTAGTATACACCAGTTGAAGGACTTTAGGACATTAGAAGTTTGTTTAATGAGTCTCTGTTGAATTTCTTCTGGGTTGATTTGATTTGATGGGTATTACAGTGATGCATCTTAGTTCTATGTGTGTATACAGGAAAATGGTCAGCTAGGGAGTTTGAATAGATATTTACTACAGGTACCTATGGGGGAGAGCACATAGCTAATTAGCATATGCCTCTCCTCAGAATGTCTCATTAGCATTTTGCATAGCTGCAGAGGCAACCCACCTCAGTGGAACATACCTTCATGTTTAATCACCATGACAGGGCTTTCTCCAAATCTCAAACGGTAACTGCAAGGTGTACACCTCCTTTACAACTTGCAGTAATCTTTCTGAATTTTCCTTATCTCTGATTTGCACATCAGTGAACACTAGTACAGCTAGACCTGAAGGTACAGCCGTTTTCCCTGGGGACAAATACAGTAGTTTATCAAAGGCACCCCCAACAGTCTCACACACATACATGTATATGCGGGCACACACACACACACACACACACACACACACACACACACACACACACACACACACACACACACACACACACACACACACACACACCAGACTCATTATGCTCTACCTAGGTCAACATACAATTACACATACATACATTCACATGGGTTCTATAGGAATGCACACCAATGTCCACACACATACACGCAATACCATACACCTCCACTCCCATATCTTTGATGAGCTTACCTGAGCTGCAACTGCTTTCATAGGAGTGAATGGTGGCATCCATCTTCTACCATTTTAATTTTTCCTCCAAAAGTGAACGTTTGCACACCAAAGCAAACCTTTAAATTGTTGAGCAGCATAAAGTAACAGCTGCTTACATTTCCAGAGGTGAGCACATGGCCAATTAGCATTAGACACTCCCCTGGTTTGCCGCATTAACATGCTGCATAAAATGGTAGCTGCTTCCATTTTGTAATGGTGATCACATGGATTGTTAATGTACAGCTCTGCCAGTTAGACTGCCCTCCATGCTAAGGATCCAAGTGGCTGTGTTATGGCTTCCCATTGGCTGAAAGCCTTGTTGAATCACACCTCAGGTGTAATATCACAGTGACTGGCACTGATCAGGTGGTGCTGGCTGTACAGGTAAGATCCTCAGAGCTGGCTGAGATTATGCAATAGGAATCCAAAAAACAAAAACAAGTGGTAAACTCAGCAAAGTCCAACTAGAAAAAAAGTATATGAGTGCTGTTAAAATTTTATTGTAAGCGCTTTCATGCACCAAACATATATGCACTTCTTCAGACAAAGATTCAAACAACACTACAACCATATATACGATCAAAGGTTAATTGGATATTATTGAAAAATAGTAATTAAGAACAATTTAAATTCAATTAAAAATTAAAGCTATCCAACAATAGGAAGCTTCAGCAAAAGACTTCAGAAATATCACTTTCAGTTAACAACAAAGTTCTTCACCATAAAAAACACATAATTAATTACTAAAACTTAACTAAAATTAATGTTCCAGCGCTTTTAACCTAAGTAGGCATTTTATTGAACACATATCATTAATCCCAGGATATACATAGGCGTTAGTCCTCAGTTGCCATAATAACTCCTGTTCCTCAAGCTTCAAATGCCAAGGCCCGCCCCTTGGGTTTCTACAAATTTGCTGTACAACTGTAAATACAAAACTATGCGTGCTAAATTCTCTAATATGCTTAGCCAAAGCATTAGTAGTTGTACCTTTAGAAATAGCATACATATGTTCATAAATACGCTGTTTGAGTTGACGCTCCATTTTACCCAAATAAAAAATGGGGCATGATTTACAAGAGGCTAAATATATGACACCTTGGCTTTCGCAACTGAATTTATCGTGAATCGAATATCTAACCCCCCTGATGTAGAAAGTAGAACCGATTTGGATATACTTACAATAACTACAATGCCCACATTTATACATACCCTTACTAACTTTATAATGTTTGGGAGGTAATTCAAATAAGGTTTTCAAAGAGGGTGCTTTCCTAAATACTACTAAAGGTTTTGAACCAAGAACTGTATTAAGGGTTTGGTCTTGTAAAATAAGATCCCAATTATTATTCAAAACTTCTCTAAATTGTGGAGCTAAGTCATTGTATTGTGTCAAAAAACTAGTACCATAATTGACACTTTTTGTTGGGAATACATTTAATGTTAAATCATTGCCCTCAATAGGAGACGCTATAGGAAAATTTTGCATATAGCCTTCAGTTAGAATTGGACCCAACGAACCAACTTGTCTTTTGTAAATAAATTCCCTAATCGTAGAATGGATCAATTTAGATGGGTAACCCCTATTAGAGAACATTTCTCCTAACCAGTTACATTCTTGGTCAAAATCGTCATCATTAGAACACATTCAAGAAACTCTTACCAGCTGACCTTTGACTACCTCTTTCTTTTGAAAGAATGGGTGATTACTAGTAAAATGTAAAAAGGCATTGCTATAAAGTGGCTTCCTGTATATTTTAGTACGATATCTTTTATGTTCCACATCTTTTTCCAAAAGGATATCCAAGAAGTTAATGGCTTGCTCTTCAAATTGGAATGTAAATTCCAAAAAAGATGTAAAAGAGCCCATAACTTCAACCAACTTAGTAGCATCCTCTTTGATCCCTTTCATTATAATAAATATGTCGTCTTGGTAACGTGTATACCAGACGACTACCTGATTAAACAAGGGATGTGGAAACAAAAAAGTATGTTCCCAAAATGCCATGACACAATTGGCAAAGCTCCCACCACATGGGGAGCCCATGGCTACACCTGATTTCTGTAAAAACAATTATTTTTTAAAAATAAAAAAGTTGTTACCCAAAACCATTTCCAAAAGAACAATAGTCAGGTTGATGTCCTGTCCTGGGAGCTGCTTAAACAAGAAAAAGTCCCTCACCCATTCAGTACCAAGCCCTTGTGGAATTACCGTATACAAATCTTTGATGTCTATAGTCAAATATTTGAAACTTGAATTAAATGGAATATTATTTAGATGCTGCAGCACGTGCCATGAGTCACGACATATTTGGGTCTCTGATTTTAAGACATCTTTTAATTTATTATCGACTCATTTGGCACATGCATAAGTGATTGATTTACGTCCATCGATAATGGGCCTGAAAGGTGGATCATTGACGTTTTTATGAAGTTTAGGGACCCCGAAAATAAAAGGAATCAAAGGTGCTGGCATACTCAAATAATGGTATATTTCTAAAGAGATACTTGCTTCAATAAACAAGTCACTCAGAGAATTCTTAATACGTTGATAAGCCTGATTAAGCTCATTGAGTGAAACCTTGGTGTAACTAGAACTCAAAAGCATCTTGTGCACCCTGTTCTCATAGTCAACCTCATCCATAAGAATAGCGCCACCACCCTTATCGGGTTTCATGACGCGAATATTATGTATTCTAACATATGCAATGAGGTCCTTTTCAACCATATTGTGACATCTATAACGGTAGTAATCCCTATTTATAGCTCTAAAATGAATTTCAGACATTTTTTCAAAAAGGGTTAAGTTATTATCTAAAGGAGGGTTATAAATACTAGAAACCCGTTCATTAGAAAACATGTTATTAGAATGTCCAAACATTGCATTAAGATTCATCTTTCATGTATATATCTTAAGACCACATAATGCCCGAGCTAAATCAGGCTTAGGATAAGGGACAAAATTAAAACCTTTTGATAATAAATCGACTAATTCCTGTGGAATAGTCAAAGAGGAAAAATTATAAACATTGAAATCACCACTAGTGCTTGTCAAGATGGCCAAACGATCCTGTTGGTTAAGTGAAATTACCTCCTGCGCCGGTTGTTGTTCTTCCTGCCTTGTGCCCGTTGGCCCCAGTTGGAGTTCACTTTGTTGGAAAAGGTATTGCCCCTTTGAAAACCCTGATTAGTATCTTTTTGTCCTGAATGTTGATTATTTTGCTGTTGTTTTTGACGTTGCTGCTGGTTATTTTTTTGAATCCGTTCACTACGTCGAATTTCAGTGTTTACGTTGGTATTTTGAACACCATTATTAATTCCAGATGGTTGTATGACATCATCAGTTCTTGTCGCTCCAGCGTTATTAGTTGCCATGGTAACTGGGGACGCTGAAGTGCTGAAATTGGCGTCCACCCGACCAGAAGGTGGATCAGGATATGCACATTATTGTTCATACGCTAACTTATCCCTATTGATTTTACGTTTTTTAGTGTCCGTGATCTTAGACAAAAGGGAATCAATGCTTACAAAAATTCATTTGTAGTCATATTCATATCGCCCAAAATCAGGATCCGAGATAATGTCATTATCAAGAATATCCAGTAGATGTTTTAAGTCAGTCATCTGATTATTGTATTCCCCAATAAGTAATTCCAAAAAATCAAGTCCCTGCTTGTTAAAAAGTTGAATAAGTCGCAAGTGAAAATCTGAATGCTTTACTACGCCCGATGGATATTTCCATTGGCGAAGTCCTTTAGGCACGATTTTCAACTTGATACACTCCTGGAAATATAGCACTTCCACCTGTAATTTTTTATATTTTAATAAAGTGTGATCAAATTGTTTCAATTTCCAGGCAGTATTATGAATATTATCTTGCTGCTCACCATGTGGAGAGGAAGCCTCATTTGGATCCACAGAAAAAACAATATTAGGTGTACTAATAAATTCGCCCAATTTGGGCAAAGTATTGACGTGGTTACCAAAGGAGTTAGTGTTATTATTAAACGTAGTTACCAAAATAGGAACACGCTGGTTACCATCATGGGCATCCGCTCCATCAACCAAAAATGATTCCGTGTTGTTTGGTGAGCCTTGGGCTGGAACAAATGGTTGCGCATCAGTAACTGGTGAAGAACCAAGCCTCATATTAAAAACCACCCCAGTTCTAGGTCGAATGGCTACCGCGGTCTCCTTTCCCTGGTCGGACATTCTCCTCGCCAGGTCGTCGACTCTCTGGGTTAATTGCTGGATCAATGCCGTGAGATTACCGATCGGGTCTGCTTCCCGACTGGAAGCCCCAAAAGTGTTGGGACTCGGAGAAAACATAGACTGGGACTGCTGGTTACCACTACAATCAGCCATGAAAAACTCCAAAAACCAATAAACATCCAAAAAATGAAAACAAGTGGTAAACTCAGCAAAGTCCAACTAGAAAAAAAGTCTATGAGTGTTGTTAAAATTTTATTGTAAGCGCTTTCATGCACCAAACATATATGCACTTCTTCAGACAAAGATTCAAACAACACTACAACCATATATACGATCAAAGGTTAATTGGATATAATTGAAAAATATATCGAGATATCGTACTAAAATATACAGGAAGCCACTTTATAGCAATGGCTTTTTACATTTTACTAGTAATCACCCATTCTTTCAAAAGAAAGGTGTAGTCAAAGGTTAGCTGGTAAGAGCGTCTCGAATGTGTTCCAATGATGACGATTTTGACCAAGAATGTAACCGGTTAGGAGAAATGTTCTCTAATAGGGGTTACCCATCTAAATTGATCCATTCTACGATTAGGGAAATTATTTACAAAAGACAAGTTGGTTCTTTGGGTCCAATTCTAACTGAAGGCTATATGCAAAATTTTCCTATAGCATCTCCTATTGAGGGCAACGATTTAACATTAAATGTATTCCCAACAAAAAGTGTCAATTATGGCACTAGTTTTTTGACACAATACAATGACTTAGCTCCACCATTTAGAGAAATTTTGAATAATAATTGGGATCTTATTTTACAAGCCAAAACCTTAATACAGTTCTTGGTTCAAAACCTTTAGTAGTATTTAGGAAAGCACCCTCTTTGAAAACCTTATTTGAATTACCTCCCAAACATTATAAAGTTAGTAAGGGTATGTATAAATGTGGGCATTGTAGTTATTGTAAGTTCATCCAAATCGGTTCTACTTTCTACATCAGGGGGGTTAGATATTCGATTCACGATAAATTCAGTTGCGAAAGCCAAGGTGTCATATATTTAGCCTCTTGTAAATCATGCCCCATTTTTTATTTGGGTAAAACGGAGCGTCAACTCAAACAGCGTATTTATGAACATATGTACGCTATTTCTAAAGGTACAACTACTAATGCTTTGGCTAAGCATATTAGAGAATTTAGCACAAATAATTTTGTATTTACAGTTGTACAGCAAATTTGTAGAAACCCAAGGGGCGGGCCTTGGCATTTGAAGCTTGAGGAACAGGAGTTATTATGGCAACTGAGGACTAACACCTATGTATATCCTGGGATTAATGATATGTGTTCAATAAAATGCCTACTTAGGTTAAAAGCGCTGGAACGTTAATTTTAGTTAAGTTTTAGTAATTAATTATGTGTTTTTTATGGTGAAGAACTTTGTTGTTAACTGAAAGTGATATTTCTGAAGTCTTTTGCTGAAGCTTCCTATTGTTGGATAGCTTTAATTTTTAATTGAATTTAAATTGTTCTTAATTACTATTTTTCAATTATATCCAATTAACCTTTGATCGTATATATGGTTGTAGTGTTGTTTGAATCTTTGTCTGAAGAAGTGCATATATGTTTGGTGCATGAAAGCGCTTACAATAAAATTTTAACAACACTCATAGACTTTTTTTCTAGTTAGACTTTGCTGAGTTTACCACTTGTTTTCGTTTTTTGGATGTTTATTGGTTTTTGGAGTTTTTCATTATGCAATAGGAATATATGGAAGGCTGGGGTGAACTTAGGCACCAGTAACACACGCAAGTCAAACTCGGATCACAGAAAGCCTATAGCAAAATTTATAGCTATTGCTGAGAACTCAAAATAGAATTTGTTTTCACTCCCGTCTTATCATATCTTGTAAGATAGAATTTAAATGGTAGTACCAATGGAATTTATGACATTTAGCAATAACTTGTGAACTAAAAGATTATTTCTGAGAATAAGTTTCATTTGAAATTTGGAGATAAAGCATATCTCAGACATACTGCATAATGTATTATGGCAATTTATTCATGACAGTTGGGTCGATAACAAGGTCTTAATTGCCAATAAATAGGCTATCTAAAAGCAACAATCCAGGATGTTATTTCATCACCTGAAGGAAGAAGTGTGGTGTGAGAGAGCCTAGTTGGGTCTCAGCAGTCAAATGCATCTTGTGGAAGCACCTGTTTATAGAGTGAAAAGATGGGCCTTTATGAGGTCCGTAGCCTTGGACTTTATTGTTTGCTTACCAGAGGGGATTAAAGGACTGAACACTGATGGTGAGAAATAACTAAGGGTACTGTGTTTGTTTTGTTTCAAACTGGAAGCCACGAGGAGAGTCACTTTGTTTTGTTGGACTAAGTGGAATTACTGAATCCATCTCTGTTTTTGTATAAGTCCTGCCTCCAGAGTCTTTTTAGAGTGTAGGGTGGTTGGCTAGTGACTTCAGTTTTCAGTTCTTCATAGTATCTGTGCTGTGAAGCACAAAACATATTTTGGGATATTATTCCCTACTGCATAGTGGCAGTTGTTTTCCTGTTGTGCTTAACTAGTGACCTGAACAGTGAATGTGAAATTACAAGTGATGACTAATAAAAAGCTGGAACAACTGTAGCAAAAGCTATTTATACTAGCCAGCATAGATACCAACCCCAGCACTGTGCCAGCTGTGAAGAAATAAACCAGTGATGATAACTTAGTATCTTATTTGGAACTTGAACACTGTACTATGATAGAGAACCAGAACCCAACAGGCTAGCTAAAACTTCTTCACCACCCTCTGGGCAATCACATATCCACTTAATAAACAATCATGAGCTCGAAGACTGTACTATGATAGAGAACCAGAACCCAACAGGCTAGCTAAAACTTCTTCACCACCCTCTGGGCAATCACATATCCACTTAATAAACAATCATGAACTCGAACACTGTACTATGATAGAGAACCAGAACCCAACAGGCTAGCTAAAACTTCTTCACCACCCTCTGGGCAATCACATATCCACTTAATAAACAATCATGAACTCAAACACTGTACTATGATAGAGAACCAGAACCCAACAGCCTAGCTAAAACTTCTTCACCACCCTCTGGGCAATCACATATTCACTTAATAAACAATCATGGACTTGAACACTGTACTATGATAGAGAACCAGAACCCAACAGGCTAGCTAAAACTTCTTCACCACCCTCTGGGCAATCACATATCCACTTAATAAACAATCATGAACTCGAACACTGTACTATGACAGAAAACCAGAACCCAACAGGCTAGCTAAAACTTCTTCACCACCCTCTGGGCAATCACATATCCACTTAATAAACAATCATGAACTCGAACACTGTACTATGATAGAGAACCAGAACCCAACAGGCTAGCTAAAACTTCTTCACCACCCTCTGGGCAATCACATATCCACTTAATAAAGAATCATTTAAGCATGATGTAAGCAGGTTAGACATTTCATGTAAGTTAACACCTAGTGCAGAATTATTTCTCTTAGATTGCAGTGAAACATTATTACTGTTTGTCTCAGTTTCACCTGCCAGAAGCCTAACAAGGGTGGCGTGAAGGGGCAAGATTCCAGGGTGAAAAATGTTAGAGAGCACTATGTAAATTTGCAGTTACTGCATTTTTTCTGTACAGGCATTTTGGAAGGGAAACAATAAAGGTTTAAATTTTACCTCAGCAACTACTGTAACCAAATAATGACATTTTGGAAACTTAATTTAGAATTTTTCTTTGCTTCCCATGGTACGTGTAAGAGAAAAGAGTGATTTGGTTTTAAAATACCAAATTGTCAAACACCATTCCATAAAACAGTGAAGACATTTGAAAAAACAGTTCTTAGCCCCTTACATGGCTTCTACATATACAAACTAGGAAGGGATGATCTTACAATAAGGGAAAGGCAAGCATTTTCAGATTTAAAAAAAATAATTCTAACAATATAGTTACCAAGGCAGATGACGGTGGTGGTGTAGCAACTTAGGACACAGATAATGATCATAATGAAGCTCTTAACTGGAGGTTAGTTGATATTATTCTACAATGGCAGATGACCCAACAGTCAAGATTAAAAAGGAAATTGATTTGTTAGAGCAGGCTTATGTTTATGGCATTATTTATATTAGAATACTGAATGATTTACAAATGAAAGAACCCAACATCATTACTTCTACCTACTGCCCAAAGTATATAAAAATGCTAGTGCCCCACCTGGTAGGGTCCATTGTATCAGGCATTG
This sequence comes from Protopterus annectens, assembly GCF_019279795.1. NCBI lineage: Eukaryota > Metazoa > Chordata > Ceratodontiformes > Protopteridae > Protopterus > Protopterus annectens. The sequence continues at coordinate 1,777,510,264 of NC_056732.1, forward strand.
AGCCATTTTCTGAACTATTGTCAGAATTTTTTAAATTTTACTTAAAACCACTATTAACTCAAGCCGGAGATAGACTACAAGATACTACACAATTTTGCAGGTTATAGAACAGGTGCAACTCAGGTCCGAATGGTAAACGAGTACTTCCTGATGTGATAGTCCTATGAACTTCTTTACCACATTAGGGGACTAGATGCCTTAGAATATTGCATGAATTTTAGCCAGATGTATCCACATAGTTTTGGCACATTTCTTCTGGCACTGGCATAAAGTGTAAACAAAAATGTAATTTATTACAACAAAAATTGCTACTTACTGACCAATGGTACTGTACTGGGGGTTCCTTTTATCTCCATTTATGCAGACCTATTTATGGGTTAAATGGGAGTGTTTCTTCGTTTTTGATTTGGTATATAATTTGTACATGGAGTCTATGGACATGAGGCAAACGTTCCTAGGTAACTGCTGGATAGTCAGGAAACTGGACAGAGAAAACTGCATGACTTTATAAGATACTTGAAAGAAAATAAATTGGAAATACAGTTTATTGTTGAGATGGATAGGAATCAAATTTCCTTTTTGAATGTTACTGTCATTAAAAACAGGATGGTACTGTTAGTATGAAAATATACAGAAAACAGTTTAGCAAAGATTCCTCACTGAATGCTATCAGCTTGCATCCAAGATATATGATCTGTAATATGGCTAAGTTTCAGTTTATGAAAAGGTTATATTTACAGGAACATGGGTATCATGACCTTTCAGTAGAATTAACAAACAGGTTTATACTCAGATTATACATTTGTATTTATTTATTTTATTTTACATTTGTTGACTGGGAGTGTCCGACTGAACTCAAGCCCTTTTTCAGCGGAGGTCCTGGGAGAAAAGCTCCAAGATGTACTTATAAAGATTACAATAGCATTAGAGACATTCAACAATAGAATAATACAAGAAATATTGAAAAGGCTACAATCATCAGTACAGTAGTTATCAACTTATACATCACTAATGTCAAAACTGGATAGGTAACAATCAGAGCATGGGAGGTAGGTAGTGATTTGGCAGGTATATGCTAATCTTAAGTTCAAAGGACAGAGTATTGGTTAAGTTTAGGATTTTATTTGATAATGTGGGAAGTAAGTTGTTCATGCTGTATATGTTGTTTGTGGTCAGGGAGGGTATAAACAGTGACAGGTCCAGTGTTTTTTAAAATAGTCTTTAAATTGGGAAGTAACAAAAGCTAAAGCAGAGGTGGATAAGACAAGCAGATTAGAACTGTTATAAAATAAGCAGGACACAGCAAAGAACTCTGAGATATTCTTTAATACAATTTTTGGAACAAATGTAAAATATCAGAGAGGTAATGAACAATAACTGGCATATTTTAAAAGCTGATAATATCTTCTCTGATAAGATTCCAAGTGTATGCAGGTTGATATTTAGGAAGGCAAATTATTCTGGAGAATTTAAGCAGTCATCTCCAAGGCAAAATATACAGCTTATCATGGATGGTAAAATGGTGGCAGGTGTAAATCATGTGGATGCTGTTTGTTCTGTAAACTAATCATTAAAAATAAAGAGCTCACCTCAGTTAATACAACTAAAGATATATAAAATAAATGTTTGTTAACTAGAACTGAGCCAATAATACATTTAATGTAATGATCATGTTATGTTTCTATACAAGGAAAACTACACACACACACACACACACACACACACACACACACACACACACACACACACACACACACACACACACACACACACAGAATTTCTGAACATCTCAGTGAAATATGGACATGTAAACACAAACGCACTATATACACATGTTATCCATCACAATACTGTAACATTTATGTTTTAGAGATGAATGGGATTATCAATAAATGTGAAGGTTGGAAGCCACAGCTGACAGAGAAGAGAAATAGATTAAATTAGTAGCCCTGCTTAAACCTGGTTTAAATTACTGTTTATACTGTAAAACTAAATGTGCACATTTCAGCATTGCCCACCAGATGGCAGCGTGCTTTGGTAAGCTGCATTGATGTGTGCAGTTATTTTCAAATGGAGGTTTTCTTTCTAAATTGATATATTTTGAAAATTAATTTTTCATAATTAACATATGGTTAAATGAAAATGCTGTATGACTGCTTCCATTTTAATGTGGTGCAGCGGTTAGTGTTGTCGCCTCACAGCAAGAGGTTCTCCTGTTCGATTCTCAGCTGGAGTGCCTTCTGTGTGGAGTCTGCATGTCCTCTGTCAATTAACACTAAAGACATGCAGGTAGGTGCGAGCGTGAATGGGAGTGCCTTCTGTGAAGGTTGGGTGTCGGGCTGGCAACTCGACACTGTAAAAATCCACTGCCAATCATGAGCGGACCGGAGTTCCACTGTGGCGACCCCTAACCAGAAAAAGCCGAAAGACTTACATACTACTAATATCAGTGATTCCTGCTGACCTTAGCAAGAGGTGAGGTCATTGGTAGTTTATATAATGCGATAAATGCATTGTGAAGGCTATTACAGAAGATAGATTTAAAGCATTGAAACCAGTTTAACATGTGAGTTTCAAAGGTTCATTAACGTTTTTCTAGTCTGCTCATTGTTGCCACTTTTTTGCTGTTGCTTGGCTACGTTGTTAATAAACTGTTGCTCATGTATGCAGTTTAGCTGGCATTATCTTATGGTTTGCTTTGTTTGTCACCAGAATCACAGACCAACACCTGCACATTCTAGCACCACCTAGTTATGTGTGACTGTACTGTAAGATACACTAACAAGGGGAGGGTAACAACAAGCTGTTACTCTAGTGCTCGTATTGTGGATGATGTATGGAACCTAGGGAAGCTATGGTGTCCTAAATATTAGTGAGACATAGTAACTACTCACATTGAAGTGAATTATCATGGGTGATGCAGTTTGTGCAGGAAGCAGAGTTAAGCTAATGAGCCCTCTACTCATAAAGTCCCTAATGATGCAACTGCTCTCAGCAAGAATGCTGCATAAATGTAAACACAAAATAATTGGCTTCAACAGTTTGCTGGTTAACTTATGACATTTTAGGGTGATCCAGTGCTTGTATACCTAGAAGGTGGTCCCATTTTGTAGAGATGGTCTGAACCCCTTGGCCCAAAACTTTTTAATATAGGATAAAGCTTTTGCAACTACCCACATTGGCCTTTTTCATCAAATTCAGTTGATGAGGATTCTCACATAAGTTCAAAAACTATCAAGATGATGAGACCCACGGCCATAATGTCTGCCTGGATAAATGGTGCTCAGGAATGAGCACTGCTGATTGGCTTACAGTCTAAAGAGGGATCAGCAAAGTTACCATTTTGTTGAAGTTTCTCCGAAGTTCAGGACACCTAAATGACAACGTTGCAATATTTGTTACATTTTGATATA